>NC_073303.1:25710564-25718064 GCF_027595985.1 Sorex araneus | reverse complement strand
GAGGTGGGTGCAGGGGGAGAGGTGGGTGCAGGGGGAGAGGTGGGTACAGGGGGACAGGTGGGTGCAGGGGGAGAGGTGGGTGCAGGGGGACAGGTGGGTGCAGGGGGAGAGGTGGGGTGCAGGGGGAGAGGTGGGTGCAGGGGGGAGAGGTGGGTGCAGGGGGAGAGGTGGGTGCAGGGGAAGGTGTGGGTGTAGGGAGACAGGTGGGGTGCAGGGGGAGAGGTGGGGTGCAGGGGGACAGGTGGGTGCAGGGGGACAGGTGGGTGCAGGGGGAGAGGTGGGGTGCAGGGGGACAGGGTGCAAGGGGACAGGTGGGTGCAGGGAGACAGGTGGGCTGCAGGGGGCCAGGTGGGTGCAGGGGGACAGGTGGGTGCAGGGGGAGAGGTGGGTGCATGGGGACAGGTGGGTGCAGGGGGACAGGTGGGTGCAGGGGGAGAGGTGGGTGCAGGGGGACAGGTGGGTGCAGGGGGACAGGTGGGTGCAGGGGAGAGGTGGGTGCAGGGGGAGAGGTGGGTGCAGGGGGAGAGGTGGGTGCAGAGGTCAGGTGGGTGCAGGATCGGTGGGTGCAGGGTCTGTGGGTGTGGGGTCAGGTGGGTGCAGAGGTCAGGGGATGCAGGGTCGGTGGGTGCGGGGTCAAGTGGGTGCAGGGTCAGCGGGTGAGGTGACGGGGTGGTGCGGGGACGGGGGTGCTCACGTAGATCACAGCGGCCAGCTCCTGCCGCAGGCTCCCCACGTTGGCGCCGCTGGCTCTGCGGTGCGGGCTCTGCCCGCTGTCGAAGACGGTGAAGCGGTTCCCCAGGAGGTTGGACCTGCACACAGCGAGGGTGAGGGGCTGGGGGCTCCTCTCCCCCTCCAACCCCCGCCCTGCAGAGCAGTCTGAAGAGCGGGTGAGGGGTCCTGAGAGCGCCCCAGGGGGTCTGCTATTTTTTTTTAGTGCATTTCGTATTATTTTTATACATTTCGGTTTGGGGGTCACACATGGTGGCGCTCAGGGACCACGTGGGCTATCGGGGGTTGAACCCAGGTCAGGTTTGTGCAAGGCAACTGCCCTGCCCGCAGGGCCCTGCAGAATTCTTTTAAAAAGCTGAATTGAGGGGCTGGAGCGATAGCACAGCGGGTAGGGCGTTTGCCTTGCATGCAGCTGACCCGGGTTCAATTCCCAGCACCCCATATGGTCCCCTGAGCCACCGCCAGGGGTGATTCCTGAGTGCAGAGCCAGGAGTAACCCCTGTGCATTGCCGGGTGTGACCCAAAAAGCAAAAAACAAAACAAAACATAAAAAGCTGAATTGAGGGGCCAGAGCAATACGACAGCAGGGAGGGCAGCTGCCTTGCGTGCAGCCGACCCGGGTTCAATCCCCAGCACCCCGTGTGCCCCCCTGGGCACTGCCAGGAGTGACTCCTGAGTGCGGAGCCAGCAGTTAGCCCTGAGCACAAGCAGATGTGGCCCCCAAACAGGGAGGGGGGACAAGGAGAGGGGACGTGTAAGCTGGACGGAGAGGCTGGAAGGACAGCTCAGTGGCCTGCTGCACACTGACCAGCATGAGGCCTGGCTCTGCCCCTGCTACCTCCTGGCCCTCCAGGGACCCCTGAGCACCACCAGATGTGGCCCCAAATGAAGGAGCGGGACGCCCGGCGGCAGCGCTGTCAGGGGGAGGCCCCGGGTACCTGTGGGAGGCTCAGCCCTGCCGCCTCCTGGCCGCCCGCACACGAGCTGTGAGCTCAACAGTGGAACCAAAGACACGAATAAACGGGGGCTAGAGAGAGTCCCCGGCTCCAACCCCAGCACGCCACGTGCCTCCCTGAGCACCGCCGGGGCTCACAGCTGAGCACAGAGCCGTGAGTAAGCTCTGAGGACGGCTCAGTGGGTGGGGGCTGATGACGGTGATGCTGGATCTAGAAGGAGATACTGGGCAGCGTGCAGCTCATGGCTTCTCTTTCTTGCTGTGTGACCCTTGGCAAACTACTCAAACTCTCTGAGCCTCAACACCCTTGTCTGTAAAGTGTGTATGTTGTTATTATCTCAGCTGGTTGACTAAAGGATCACCTAGGTAACTGTTTGGACTTCACTTAAAACTATGTCTGATACAGAGGATCACTGTATCACTCTCACTGTCATCCTGTTGCTCATCGATTTGCTCAAGTGGGCACCAGTAACATCTCCATTGTGAGACTTGTTGCTACTGTTTTTGGTATATCGAATACACCACGGGTAGCTTGCCAGGCTCTGCCATGCAGGCAAGATACTCTCGGTAGCTTGCCGGGCTCTCCGAGAGGATGGAGGAATCGAGCCCAGGTCGGCTGTGTGTAAGGCAAATGCCTTACCCTCTGTGCTATTGCTCCAGCCTTTATGTGTTATTTGTTGAATAAATAACTACATTTTTGGTTTGTTTTTGAGCCACATCCAGAGGTGCTCAGGGATTACTCCTAGCTCTGTGCTCAGGGATCACTCCTGATGGGAGTTGGGGGATCGATCATATGGGATGACGGGAATTGAACCCAGGTCAGTCATGTGCAATGCAAGTGCCCTCCTTGCTGTACTGCTGCTTGGCCCCTAAAATAAATTTTAAGAGAGAAAAGTAGGGTCTGACTCAGCTTCAGTTCCTTGATTTCAGATTTGTTGTGAGGATCAGATTGTGTGTGTGTGTGTGTGTGTGTGTGTGTGTGTGTGTGGAGGAGACAGGTGTCTAAGATATGTTCATTCACTTCCTAAATATTTATTGAGTAGGTACTATGTGCCAGGGGCTAGGAATTCAACCCTGGACAAGACAGTTTTCAGAGAATCAGGTTCTGTTCCACAGAGGGACCAGCTGTCTGAGAATCAGCAGGTGTCCACTCTCCCTGGCCCGGCTCAGAACTCGCCTTGCATGCTTGATGCCCTGGGTTCAATCTCCAGCACAGAATGAAGGGAGGGAGGGAGAGACAGAGGGACAGAGGGCAGGAAGAAGGGAGGGAGAGAGGGAAGAAAGGAGGGAGGGAGGCAGGGAAGGAGGAAGGCGCGGGGAATGAAGGAAGAGTCATCCCAAAGGGCTGAGTGATGCTTTGCATGCAAGGGCCCGGAGTTTGCTCCTTGACACTGCATCGTCCCCCAGCTCTGCCAGGAGTGACCCCCCTCCCCTGATTCCTGAACCCTGAGCAGTGCTGGGTGTGGCCCCCAAAAGAAAGGAGGGAAGAAAGAAGGAAGGAATAGTGGAAAGAAGAAAAGAAGGAAAGAAAGGAGGATGGAGGGGGAAAAGGAAAGGAGAGGGAAGGAGGAAGGAAGGAAGGACGGAAGGAAGGAGGGAGGGGAGGAAGGAAGCAAGGAAGGAGGGAAGAAGGGAGGGAAGGAGGGAGGAAGGAAGGAAGGAAGGAAGGGAGGGAGGGAGGGAGGGAGGAAGGAAGGAAGGAAGGAAGGAAGGAAGGAAGGAAGGAAGGAAGGAAGGAAGGAAGGAAGGACCCAGTGAGCCATTTTTAACAAGCCGCAGTGAGCAGGGGCCGGCGTGCAGAGCGCGACCTCAGCTTCCCGACGAAATCGTCCCCTCCGCGGGACAGGTTGGTGGGGTCCCTGGAGATGAGGTAGTTGGCTGTCTTGCTCCGTTTGCGTTTCCTGCCCGCCAAGAGGAACACCTGGGAGGGGAGCCGGGTGGCGTGAGGGGCTCCTGCCTTGAAGTCCCCCCCTGGCCCCCCTCCCCCCCCCCGCTCCCACCTTCCTCTCGGAGTCCAGGTGCAGGAAGTAGGAGGGGTACAGGCCGCGGTCCATGCCCTTCTTGTCCCGGGTCAGGCGGCAGCGCACGGTCCGCCCTGGGCGCGGGCTGCCAGCACCGAACTCCCGGGGCTCGTCCACTTCCAGGGGCGGGGATGGGGGCCTGTCCTCCTTCTGCGGGGGGCACGGGGGTGCGTGGGCCAGAGCACCAGCTCCCCGGCCCCCTGGGTCGGCTGGGCAGGCCGACAACTCACCGCCTTCTGCGGAGGAGAGGGGGCTGGAATGAGGCCGGGCGGGCGCCGAGATGCCCTTTCAATTCTGCCCTTTGGTTGGTTTGGAGTGGAGCGTCCGGCCCCAGGCTGCCTCCCTGTCCCACTGCCAGGCTGTTCTTGCTGGTGCTCGGGCCGCCCTGAGACGCGAAGGCTCCAACCCAGGGCCTCGTGCGCCAAAGTGTGTGCCCGAGCCTCACCCCAACCTAGTTTACATTTCCAGCTCACAGTGACCCGGTTTTTCCAATCTGAGGAATGGGGACAGTCAAGCTGGGGACTGGGGGTGCTTCACTTCATCCGAGTGTTTAACAGACACTGCTGAGGGCACCAGGTGCTGGCGAGAGTTCTTAGATCCCCCCTCCCACCCTCCCTCCCTCCCTCCCTCCCTTCCTTCCTTCCTTCCTTCCTTCCTTCCTTCCTTCCTTCCTTCCTTCCTTCCTTCCTTCCTTCCTTCCTCCTTCCTTCCTTTCTTCCTTCCTCCCTTCTTCCTTCCTCCTTCCTTCCTTCCTCCCTCCCTCCCTTCCTTCCTTCCTTCCTCCCTTCCTCCCTCCCTCCCTTCCTTCCTTCCTTCCTCCCTTCCTCCCTCCCTCCCTCCCTCCCTTCCTTCCTTCCTTCCTTCCTTCCTTCCTTCCTTCCTTCCTTCCTTCCTTCCTTCCTTCCTTCCTTCCTCCCTTCATTCCTTCCCTTCCTCCCTTCTTCCTTCCTCCTTCCTCCCTCCCTCCCCCTTCCTTCCTTCCTTCCTTCCTTCCTTCCTTCCTTCCTTCCTTCCTTCCTTCCTTCCTTCCTTCCTTTCCTTCCTTCCTTCCTTCCCTCCCTTCTTTCCTCCCTCCCTCCTTCCTTCCTCCCTCCCTCCTTCCTTCCTTCCTCCTTCCTTCCTCCCTTCTTCCTTCCTCCTTCCTTCCTCCCTCCCTCCCTCCCTCCCTCCCTCCCTCCCTTCCTTCCTTCCTTCCTTCCTTCCTTCCTTCCTTCCTTCCTTCCTTCCTTCCTTCCTTCCTTCCTTCCTTCCTTCCTCCGTCCCTCCTTCCTTCCTCCCTTCTTTTGTCCCTCCCTTCTCTCTCCCTCTCTCCGGGGACCATACGGGTTGCCAGAGATGGAACCTGGGTCCACCATGCGCAAGGCCAGCACGTCACCCTCTGTGCTACCGCTCCGGCCTCTGTCCTGCCTTTCCGACTGCAGAAGCTCAGTACACGTGTGGGGCCCGTGGACAGCTCCGCGGCTCAGGGCGTCTGTCCAGCCACAGTGAGGACCGGAGCCAGGTGCCCGCCTGCATGTGCTCCATCCAGGCGGCCCAGTTGTTTGGGACCCCCGGCCCTGCCATCGGGTGTGTGTGATCTCCGGCCTGTGCTTGTGGCCCCCACGAGAGATGCGAGGGAGCCATGGCCAGCGGTGCGGCCCCCGGGAGCACGGGGAGAGCCCGCACGAGCCCTACAGCCGGAGAGGGCAGCCCAGCACCAGCAGTGACAGAGGAAGAGGAAGGTAGGAATAAAGAAGGAAGGAGTAAGGGGCTGGCGTGATAGCACAGCAGGTAGGGTGTTTGCCTGGCTCGTCGCCAAGCTGGGTTCGATCCCTGGCATCCCACAGGGTCCCCTGAACACCACCAGGAGTAACTCCTGAGTGCAGGGCCAGGCCTGACCCCTGAGCATCGCTGGGGTCTGCCCCCAAACAGACAAAACATAAATAAAACAAATACTTGGGGCTGGAGCAGTAGCACAGCGGGTAGGGCGTTTGCCTTGCACGCGGCTGACCCAGGTTCGAATCCCAGCATCCCATATGGTCCCCCGAGCACCGCCGGGAGTAATTCCTGAGTACGTGAGCCAGGAGTAACCCCTGTGCAATGCCAGGTGTGACCCGAAAAGAAAAAAAAAAGTTAACAAAAACTTAAATAAAGAGGTAATAAGAAAAGAGTCAAAGAAACAGAGGCTCCTTTCTGGGGAGGGGCTTGGGGCCAAGTCCTGTGACGCCCAGAGGCCATTGCTGACGCTGTGCCCAGGAGTGACCCCTGGTGATGCCCAGGGGACCCCCCATGGTGTTGGGAGCACTGACCAGCCCGTGACGTAGGCCTTAGCCCCGGGACTAGTTTGCGACCTGGAAGTAAATGTTTCTTGTTTTCAGATGCTACATTGTACCCAAGAGCAGGCTAATGGATAAAGAAACTATCGCAGGTCTACAGGACTGCCCCTTCCATTCTCAAAACCGGGTGCCCTTGGGGCTGGAGCAATAGCACAGTGGGTAGGGCGTTTGTCTTGTATGCGGCGACCCGGGTTTGATTCCCAGCATCCCATATGGTCCCCTGAGCACCGCCAGGAGTAATTCCTGAGTGCAGAGCTAGGAGTGACTCCTGTGCATCACCGGGTGTGACCCACCCCCCCCAAAAAAAACCAAACACAAAACCTGGTGCTCTTTACCCTCGTACTCTCTGTCTGTCTCTGTCTCTTCTTCTCTGTCTCTCTGTCTCCCTCCTCTCTCTTCCTCCCCCCACCCTCTCAAGTTCTAAGTCCAGCCTCCCCAGGGGAGGTGGGGGTCCCTGGGGGAGGAGTTTGCCCGGAGTGGTGTGTGGGCGGGCAGGGGATTCCCTGTGTGCCGGCTCCCTTGAGACGCAGCTGCTGCTGGGAGCTGCGGGGCCGCCGAGGCGCTGGGTTAGCCATTTTGGCTGAGGTCCCCTTTGTGAGGGAGGCTGGAGGGGGGAGCTGACCTTGTCGAGGGGGCTACATGAGCATCTCCAGAGGAAGCTGGGGAGCACAGGCTTCATGCCAGAGCCGAGCACCTGGAGACACAGCGCCCCCTGCGCTCTGCAAGCCTCCCTGCCTCCCTCCCTCCCTCTCACTCTCCGCCTGGACTTCCGGCCCTTCCTCCTCCCGGCTTCTCCTCAGAGCTCCAAGCTTGACGGTCACTCCTGGCAGTACTCAGGGAACCTTTTTTTTTTGGGGGGGGGGGGAGGGTCACACCCGGCAACGCTCAGGGGCTACTCCTAGCTCTGGACTCAGGAATTACTCCTGGCAGTGCTCGGGGGACCATATGGGCTGCTGGGAAATGAACCCGGGTCAGCCCTGTGCAAGGCAAACGCCCTCCCCGCTGTGCTCTCGCTCCAGCCCCACCATTTGATGCTCAAAGGCAGGCATGGAAAGCCTGCTCTCTCCGGCCCCTCCCCAGCCCCCTTTCATTTAAAATATTTTCCCTTTGGAGCTGGCGTGGTAGTACAGCGGGCAGGGCGCTGGCCCTGCACGCAGCTGACGTGGGTTTGATCGTTGGCATCCCACACAGTCCCCGGGGCCAGCTAGGAGTCAGCCTTGAGCACAGCTGGGTGTTGTCCCTCCCCAACCAAACAAACAACCAAACAAAGCAACAACAACAACAGCAACAAAACTTCCCCCCTTGCTGGGAACTGTGTGTGGAAGTCATCAGGGTCTCTGGTGCGTGAGGTCGCCCTGGGGAACCTTCTCGGCCCCGAACTGCCCTTCACAGGTGAGAGCCAGCACTGGGATTTGAACTCGCCACCTTGCTCTTGTCTGACAAGTGCCCTGGGCTGCTGAGGGCCCTGCGCAGGGCCCAT